>NC_034176.2:13129855-13162355 GCF_002021735.2 Oncorhynchus kisutch | reverse complement strand
AGTGACATTAGGAATACAGCACTCACAGTGACATTAGGACTACAACACTCACAGTGACATTAGGACTACAACACTCACAGTGACATTAGGAATACAGCACTCACAGTGACATTAGGACTACAGCACTCACAGTGACATTAGGAATACAGCACTCACAGTGACATTAGGAATACAGCACTCACAGTGACATTAGGAATACAGCACTCACAGTGACATTAGGACTACAACACTCACAGTGAAATTAAGACTACAACACTCACAGTGACATTAGGACTACAACACTCACAGTGACATTAGGACTACAACACTCACAGTGACATTAGGAATACAACACTCACAGTGACATTGGGAATACAGCACTCACAGTGACATTAGGACTACAACACTCACAGTGACATTAGGACTACAACACTCACAGTGACATTAGGACTACAGCACTCACAGTGACATTAGGACTACAGCACTCACAGTGACAGCAGGACTACAACACTCACAGTGACATTAGGACTACAACACTCACAGTGACATTAGGACTACAGCACTCACAGTGACAGCAGGACTACAACACTCACAGTGACATTAGGACTACAACACTCACAGGGACATTAGGACTACAACACTCACAGTGACATTAGAACTACAACACTCACAGTGACATTAGGACTACAACACTCACAGTGACAGCAGGACTACAACACTCACAGTGACATTAGGACTACAACACTCACAGTGATAGCAGGACTACAATACTCACAGTGACATTAGGACTACAGCACTCACAGTGACATTAGGACTACAACACTCACAGTGACATTAGAACTACAGCACTCACAGTTACATTAGGACTACAACACTCACAGTGACAGCAGGACTACAACACTCACAGTGACATTAGGACTACAACACTCACAGTGACAGCAGGACTACAACACTCACAGTGACATTAGGACTACAACACTCACAGTGATAGCAGGACTACAACACTCACAGTGACATTAGGACTACAGCACTCACAGTGACATTAGGACTACAACACTCACAGTGATAGCAGGACTACAACACTCACAGTGACAGCAGGACTACAACACTCACAGTGATAGCAGGACTACAACACTCACAGTGACATTAGGACTACAACACTCACAGTGACAGCAGGACTACAACACTCACAGTGACATTAGGAATACAACACTCACAGTGACATTAGGACTACAACACTCACAGTGACAGCAGGACTACAACATTCACAGTGACATTAGGACTACAACACTCACAGTGACATTAGGACTACAGCACTCACAGTGACATTAGGACTACAGCACTCACAGTGACATTAGGAATACAGCACTCACAGTGACATTAGGACTACAGCACTCACAGTGACATTAGGAATACAGCACTCACAGTGACATTAGGACTACAACACTCACAGTGACATTAGGACTACAGCACTCACAGTGACATTAGGACTACAGCACTCACAGTGACATTAGGAATACAGCACTCACAGTGACATTAGGAATACAGCACTCACAGTGACATTAGGACTACAGCACTCACAGTGACATTAGGACTACAACACTCACAGTGACATTAGGAATACAGCACTCACAGTGACATTAGGAATACAACACTCACAGTGACATTAGGAATACAGCACTCACAGTGACATTAGGACTACAGCACTCACAGTGACATTAGGACTACAACACTCACAGTGATAGCAGGACTACAACACTCACAGTGACAGCAGGACTACAACACTCACAGTGATAGCAGGACTACAACACTCACAGTGACATTAGGACTACAACACTCACAGTGACAGCAGGAGTACAACACTCACAGTGACATTAGGAATACAACACTCACAGTGACATTAGGACTACAACACTCACAGTGACAGCAGGACTACAACATTCACAGTGACATTAGGACTACAACACTCACAGTGACATTAGGACTACAGCACTCACAGTGACATTAGGACTACAGCACTCACAGTGACATTAGGAATACAGCACTCACAGTGACATTAGGACTACAGAACTCACAGTGACATTAGGACTACAGCACTCACAGTGACATTAGGACTACAGCACTCACAGTGACATTAGGACTACAGCACTCACAGTGACATTAGGAATACAGCACTCACAGTGACATTAGGAATACAGCACTCACAGTGACATTAGGACTACAGCACTCACAGTGACATTAGGACTACAGCACTCACAGTGACATTAGGACTACAACACTCACAGTGACATTAGGAATACAGCACTCACAGTGACATTAGGACTACAGCACTCACAGTGACATTAGGACTACAACACTCACAGTGACATTAGGAATACAACACTCACAGTGACATTAGGAATACAGCACTCACAGTGACATTAGGAATACAACACTCACAGTGACATTAGGAATACAGCACTCACAGTGACATTAGGAATACAGCACTCACAGTGACATTAGGAATACAGCACTCACAGTGACATTAGGAATACAACACTCACAGTGACATTAGGACTACAGCACTCACAGTGACATTAGGAATACAACACTCACAGTGACATTAGGAATACAACACTCACAGTGACATTAGGAATACAGCACTCACAGTGACATTAGGAATACAGCACTCACAGTGACATTAGGAATACAACACTCACAGTGACATTAGGACTACAGCACTCACAGTGACATTAGGAATACAACACTCACAGTGACATTAGGAATACAACACTCACAGTGACATTAGGAATACAGCACTCACAGTGACATTAGGACGACAACACTCACAGTGACATTAGGACTACAGCACTCACAGTGACATTAGGAATACAGCACTCACAGTGACATTAGGACTACAGCACTCACAGTGACATTAGGACTACAGCACTCACAGTGACATTAGGACTACAACACTCACAGTGACATTAGGAATACAGCACTCACAGTGACATTAGGACTACAGCACTCACAGTGACATTAGGACTACAACACTCACAGTGACATTAGGAATACAACACTCACAGTGACATTAGGAATACAGCACTCACAGTGACATTAGGAATACAACACTCACAGTGACATTAGGAATACAGCACTCACAGTGACATTAGGAATACAGCACTCACAGTGACATTAGGAATACAGCACTCACAGTGACATTAGGAATACAACACTCACAGTGACATTAGGACTACAGCACTCACAGTGACATTAGGAATACAACACTCACAGTGACATTAGGAATACAACACTCACAGTGACATTAGGAATACAGCACTCACAGTGACATTAGGAATACAGCACTCACAGTGACATTAGGAATACAACACTCACAGTGACATTAGGACTACAGCACTCACAGTGACATTAGGAATACAACACTCACAGTGACATTAGGAATACAACACTCACAGTGACATTAGGAATACAGCACTCACAGTGACATTAGGACTACAACACTCACAGTGACATTAGGAATACAGCACTCACAGTGACATTAGGACGACAACACTCACAGTGACATTAGGAATACAGCACTCACAGTGACATTAGGAATACAGCACTCACAGTGACATTAGGACGACAACACTCATAGTGAGTCTGCAACTCACACTGTTGCAACATCAATAATATAACATCAATAGCTGTATATTAAATGCACAGTAATCGGTTTCTGCACTGTGCTTATTGCATCTACTTATTGCTATTAATTCATTATAAATATAAAAAACAAATGGCTTTGTATTGTTTACACTGTATTCATAATAGACTAGAAAATCAAGTCTGAATCCAGACTGCTCTTGGAATACAATTTCTGTTTAAAGACACTTTATCAAAGCAAATGAATTACTTTCTTTACTTTATTGTTTGTCAAATGATGGCCTATAGTCTACTTCTCAGAGTCCTGTATGTTTCTGAACTAACCTTATTGAAATCGTATCTCTTAAATAGACATTGTGGATGCTTATAACAGTACTGACCACACAAGGCCCTGACCAGCACAATGCAGGGGCCCATAGAGACAACGGGCCTAGTGCCCAGCAACAGGGTGAACTCAGGGCCACCTACCCCCTGAGGCCCTGTACCTGAGACCTGAGACCTGAAGCCTGGGGCCTGGAGACTGAGACCTGAGGCCTGAAGCCTGGGGCCTGGAGGCTGAGACCTGAAGCCTGAAGCCTGGGGCCTGGTGGCTGAGACCTGAGACCTGAAGTCTGGGGCCTGGAGGCTGAGACCTGAGGCCTGAAGCCTGGGGCCTGGAGGCTGAGACCTGAGGCCTGAAGTCTGGGACCTGGAGGCTGAGACCTGAAACCTGGGGCCTGGTGGCTGAAACCTGAGACCTGAAGCCTGGGGCCTCGGGCCTGGAGGCTGAGACCTGAAGCCTGGGGCCTGGAGGCTGAGACCTGAAGCCTGGTGCCTGGAGGCTGAGACCTGAGAACCGAAGCCTGGGGCCTGGAGGCTGAGTCCTGAAGCCTGGGGCCTGGAGGCTGAGATCTGAAGCCTGGGGCCTTGAGGCTGAGACCTGAAGCCTGGGGCCTGGAGGCTGAGATCTGAAGCATGGGGCCTTGAGGCTGAGACCTGAAGCCTGGGGCCTGGAGGCTGAGATCTGAAGCATGGGGCCTGGAGGCTGATACCTGAAGCATGGGGCCTGGAGGCTGAGATCTGAAGCCTGGGGCCTGGAGGCTGCATGGAGCCCAGCCTCTTCTAAGCCAACCAGACTTAAAACACAACCTGTGTGGGTGTGGTCTGCACCCTAAACCCAATCTCTCCCTGCGCCAAAGCCCTAATGAGCCACTCATATAAAACCTGCCGCCATCTTTCCACATAATAAGACTAGCTCACTCTTCTGTTGTTCTAAGACAATGAAAAGACAGCTAAGTGTGGCGTAGGGTGCGGATATTTGATGTCTGATGCTGGCGGCAGTATTAGGGAAGTTTGCTATGAGTGCTGAGGCGATAATATGTTCATAATGGGATACAGCCAGGTGACAACATACTGACCAGACCCAGAACACAAGAATTACTCAGGAGGCTTTGTGTGTGTGTGTGTGTGTGTGTGTGTGTGTGTGTGTGTGTGTGTGTGTGTGTGTGTGTGTGTGTGTGTGTGTGTGTGTGTGTGTGTGTGTGTGTGTGTGTGTGTGTGTGTTGTAGGGAAGATGGGACTAAAAAGTGAGATATCGCTCAGCAAAAAAAAGAAGAAGAATAGAGAGAACGGGGGAGGGAGACAGTGAAAAGACGGATGACGCGTGTCGCCTTTAGATGACGTTGGCTTGACAACGCCATGGCAACGACAGGACACTGACATGAAGCTTATGATAAAGACTTGAGTTAGGCTGCTCTGTCTTTCCCTGCACATTTATTCTCCCCTCATTCTTTATGGTGCCGTGAAGAGCTGCTTTGTTAGGCTATGCAATCCTATACCACCTTTATCCAGTCTGATTCAGAAAACATGTTACATTACAAAGAATTCGCAGAAAATGCTCGATTAATTTAACATTGAAACTGTAATTCAGGTAAATTCAAACTACAGATAAATTCAAAGTACAGTAAATGCCATGAAAATTATAGGCTATCTTTGGGATTATATTACTATTATTGTGAATATATTAATTACATTTATGTAACTGAACTGCTTGTAATTTTAACAAAATTCAATTGAATATATATTCTAATATAACATTATTGCATTGTTGATAATTACTTATACAAACAGAGGTTTTTTTCTGCAGGGGAGAATCTGAACTGCATCAGGATAAATTCCATGTGCAATGTAAACTAATCTTCACCTTCCATTCATTTAGTAATAATTCTGAATTACAATAAAAAATCATTAGCCCACAAAAACAAACGTTACACTTTCTAATAACTTTCATGAGTAAGCCATCACAAATGCTCATAAATGTTTATAAATGTGTTATTGCAAATGTTTTAAAAGCTCATGAATTGTAATGCTTATAGAAATGGATAAAAAATTATGAAATACTAATGTATTAATAGTGTACACACTATTCAGAAATAGTTTAATTAATACTCATTAAAGAAAGTTATTATAAAGTCTTACTCACACAAATGTTACATTTATTAAATGTAATCTGAGTTTGAATTTGGCCCCATTACATCAATAGTCTAAAATGTTTGACGTAGGCAACCCTTTACCGTTCATCTATTTCTAAGTATTACATATTTACACAGAGAATTAGACCTACTGCAAAAACATGCAAATAATGAAAATAAGACAAAAAACTCATTATTGTCTATTTAATGGTTAAAATGCCTTACCTGGGGTGGGTTATTCCCTATATAGATAGGCTACTGTGTGTGAGCAATACATAAAAGCTTGTCTGTCATAATAGGCTGCAGATTATTCAAATGATGCTTTAGAAGGAACAGCTCATGATAATTGACTCAAATTTTTATATTTTATAGGACCAACAACATAAAATGTACCTATCAGGTAAAGTTGTCCTTTATAGATGAAATTGGCTGCCATTTAGGAACATTTACCATCAAGAATTCAGTCCCATAGTGTAAAGCTAAAACAAGAGAAACATTAACCGGATGGCATTTTCACATTTACAATGACCACGGCTTCTCTTCATTCCTCAATTTATCACACAAGGAAATTGTATATTTGATAAGGCCTTGATTGTGTTTGCAAATATAACGTTAGAGTTTCTTAAATTTGAGAAACACAATATTGGTACGGAAAAATATGGCGAGAAAAAAAGTTTTAAGGAGTTAGATGGAATTGTGTTATTATTGTACTTTAAAACAACGACACCGAACGTATCACGTTATATTTCTCTTTCCATTGATGACTACCTCAGAACACAGGAGTCATTCTGTGGAACATTGCTGCCCCCTAGTGTTTACAGATATATTTATTGAACCATAAATAACCAAACACCTGATCAGAACAACCTTCAGTTATTATTGTATATATTCAAATAATTAATTGAACGTGATATTTATTATGTATCACTATTACTGTCTGTCGTAGTATGGAAAATGTTTTAGTATTCTTATTAATGTTGTGATTTTACTAAAACATAACGGTGAGGAAAAAATAAGAAACGGCACACTGCTCTTGAAGGAAGCTCTGGGGAAGGTCGTGAGGCCGATACGTAAAGCTTAATAAAGAGCAGTGTTCTGTTTTCTCATCTTATTCAACTATTACCATGCACCTGCCTTTTGAATTTTGAATGACTAAAACATACAGTAAAAACGAAATGTCTTCTTTATGCAGTAGATTGTAAAGTAAGACGACACTGTAGAGTTTGTCAACAGAAATAACATCAACTATTGCAAGAGGTGTCAATGATTCATCAGATAATGGAGAAACACACACCAGTCAGTGTCAAACACAGTCACGTGATGGTTCAATCTCCATAGCTGCCCATTGCTATGTGACATGAGTATGTCTGAAGGAGGGGCCTGGTGACTAGAGCTCTAGTTTTACTAAACTCTCAATCTGTGGAACGACACATTTTCACTCCTCTGCTGTGCACTTCTCAGAAGTCAACCATAGCTACACACTAAAATTGACTAAAATTAATTGTTACATCAACAAGTTATCTTCATTCTATTCATAATTTATTATGTCATCATATTTATTAGTTCACGTCTCTCTTAGTTTACTCTCAGAAAGTGAAATAAAGTTTATAATGGAAGGCATCCGCCACACACTCACACACCACACAATCAGTGTACTTTGTTCTTTCTACTGCCCTACGTGTGTGACACTGCACGGTGAACTCATACCACCAACTCCTCTGTCAGCTTCAGGGTTTTGGAAATTAAGTTATTCTCTCCTCGGGCAATCCCCCTCTCATTGATTACAAATATGCTGTCAAGATACAGTTATGAAGGCACCCCATAACAACCCCCACCCCCCTAAAAAGCATGTCATGTTTCTTATGCAAATGCCAGAGAAACACTTACAAGAGCACTTCAAAAGTATGGAGACCCCTCAACGCAGCTGCGCATAATAATTACACTCAGCGCTCATTTCTATGGGTCAGCTGCGCGGGAATGGTGTGTCAATCACATTCACATGTAGCTGAATTTGTCATCTACAAACAGGGATACTTTGCTGTTGCTATGGAGACTAATCCAGTGCACCACACCCCCCTCCACATTCCGTGTGTTGAAACCATCAGTCAGTCTAAACTACTAGATCACACATCCAACGGCAAGCCGCGTTGTGGCACTTGAGGTCAGTGCGCTCTCTTTCTTTCTTTCTCTCTCCTTTACTCTACCTTTCTCTCTTTTCTGTCTCTCTCTTTCACACACACTCACTCTTTGACCAAATGTATTCTTATCTTGCTTTTTAACTATTGTGTCTCTGTGTGTAACAAACGTTATTGCCCAGGTAAATTTGAATGTCCACAAATATGTTTTCTGGAGCTGATCGATAAATGGTGAGATTTTGCTGATGTTGTAACATAATTCTAGCATCCTTCTAGATCCCCACCTAGCTGTACCAACAAGGGAAATCACTTTTTGTAAAGGTAAATAACCTTCACTTCTAAGTACACTACATGAAGGCGTTTATTTCATGATAAATATTTCCTTATTTCTTCTGAGTCTAGAGTATGAAATACATTCAACTAGAGATATGCTAATCATGGTCAACTCTCCACTGTCTCTCAATATAGGCTTATGTCATAAGTAATATATTATACTGCATTTCTGAAAAAAATCGAAGTATTTTTTCAAAACATTGTATGCCTCACATATTACAATTCACAAAGGGTGGATTGTCAATTTGCATGTCATAAAAAAATGATTAATCAAAATAATAGTACAAAATACTGTTTTATCCTTTATTATAGAAATATTCCTGATAGGAAAAAGTAGAACATATGATACATTTCAATGACCAATCTTAAGGCTCTATATGAGTTGACTGTTTGAAATGCAGTGCATAGCGAAGACCCTTTACCTTCTCCGTACAAATCAAATATTCATGTTTTACCTTGTTGTCTATAGTCTTGGGGGTAGACCTGGAATTAGATATGCCTTGCACGCATCTTCATGAATCATATATCACTGTATAACTACCTACACACTCCCATAGGAGTGTAATGTAGCAGGCCTGCACACACAGATTCACAGACCTAAATATGTATGCATGCATATTTACATGAGAAAACAAGTGTCCGACTCTTTAGCGTTATTTACAGCACAATGACAGGGATTATGCATCTTGCTGAGCGAGCCACACACACAACGTCATCCCTGCATCATGTAAGAAAGGCGAGGGAAGGAGAAAGAGAGGGAAGGAGAAAGAGAGGGAAGGAGAAAAAGGGGGAGGAGGAATCTGTGGGGAGGAGGCATCTGTGGGGAGGGGGCCCTGGGGGGGATGGGGAGGAGGAATCTGGGGGGGGGGAACCTGGGGGGGTGGCACCTTGGGGGAGGAGGAACCTGGGGACGTGCTTTCATGTTCTCCGGGCAGTAGACTTTCACACTGCCTGGATGGCTCTGCAGCCCCCTTCAATTATGCAGGAAAATTGATGTGTATCATTAATTATATCAGTAATATCATAAATCATCACTTGGTGCAGTAATTAATTATTTTCTAGTCATGTGAAGAACATGTCAGAGTAAAGATAAATAAGGAGGGAAAGAAATCTGAAGTGGAATTGAGGGGGGAGGAGGATTAGGTGAGGGAGGGAGGAAGGGAAGGAGGGACGGACAGAGCGGCTATTAGTCCATCAGAAAGCGGGGTACACTCACACGCTCTATTTACCAGCCCGCTAGGACGTGACGAGAATGTGACAGTCCCCCCCCCCCCCTTCCCTCTTGAAGGATTGACAATTAGGCCCGAAACAAGACTGCCCCTTCCTGGAAGCTAACGATGGTGTTCCCCATATTAGCCTTATACACATAGTCCTGTCCCAGAGTTTAGGTGGACAGAGGAACACAGGTACATCCACCTTCAAACCAGCTGTCGTCATGCTGTAACAAATAGCAGCTTTTAGCTTCTGCCTGTAAGGGGAATGGAGCTTGCCTGGAGAAATGACTGAATGCATGGATTTTATGGGACATATTTTAAATGCATAACGGTGTCTCAGTCATTTGAGTACAACAATACAGACCTTACATAAAAAATGGTCAAGGATTGTGCAGGGCTATAGAGTCAGGTTGGTAACACTTCCAGCTCTATGCACATGTAAAATTCCCCACTGGAGACTGGGGTTCAATACCCAAGTCCTCCTCTTACACTTTGTCTCATCTTAACCTGTGACCCCCTCTGCTTCCATCTGGAATAGATCAAATACATCAGTGGAGTGAATCTCTCCTTTCAATTTCTTTTCTTAATTATCAAGGTTTAAAAACCATGTCTACTGGCTTTTTTCCCATGGTGGTTCTCATTATAATCAGAAGGGCAAAAGAATGGACAGACCTAAATGTACTTTACTGTCGGTGGTGGAAGGAGAGAGACATTCCATAGTATTTATGTGGTAGTTAGTTTGTCCCTTTGCTTGAATCAAAACTCTTGCCATGGTGGATTGCAGGTGAAAGTGGTAATCAAGTTATGATGTTAGAGATGTAAGATGGCAACACATGATTCACCACACATCTCATAACATTATGTTTGTTTTTTGTAGTTACTGTATTTGTGTTCATATTTTTGAAAGTCACCATAGGAGAGAGAAAATATGTTTAGGAAACACTTACATCAATTAACCTTCTTAAAAACACATTTAGTCATATAATATAATCATTACTTAACTCCAAAACATTGTTTGATCATTGTTTGTTTAGAGTTGAGCTAACTAAATGTCAGGTTTCTTAAAGGGAATAAATTATTTAATGAGGAAAGATTCATTTTATTTTGTAATTCCTGGTCTATATTTTACAGTAATATTGCATAACTATTCCTGTGTCTTAATTTAATTAAAAATAGCTGCTGGTGTAAAGCCCTTATAACAAGTAGGCAGAATGATTTATTCTCCTCCAATTTGTGAATGTTATTAATTGGACACTTGAATGAAAAGCGTTTCAACGTGCCGTTATTTTAGAACAGTAAAACAGCAGATGAGGAGCACTCCCTAAAAACGTTCTCCAAACACAGTACTCCATGCTAACAAATCACGTGCTCATCTGAAGAGTTTTGGTTACATCTTAGTGCATTACTAGAGAGTATAGGCTACTGCTCTCCCTAAAGGAATCCTTGTGATGAGTGGCAATCCCTTCTACAGTAAAACTCACAATTGGCTGTAATGATTTAGCTAACGTTGGCACATGGTATTACTGATGTCCTTGATTTATAAATATGTAGGATACACAAGAGAGGTTTTAGAAGAGCAACTGAATGTTCAGGAAGGGGTTTGACTGTGACACACGGTTACAGTATAGACTTGATAACGAGACAGCGGAATCAGGAGAAGAGACTACACTTCCTTAGCCTTTAGCTGGGTCAGCGTCCGTGGCATCGGATACACACACACTCTCATGGTGCATCATGGGCAGACAGCACGTATCGATCTGGAGGAGGGGGAGGAGATGGAGGAGAGAGAAAGTAAACACCACTCCAGATGACAAAACACTGATCCCACCAGGGACCTGAACCTTCCCTCTCTCATTGCTCTCTCCCCGTGACCCTCAGTACCTCTCCACTACTCAGCCTGGTCAGGTGGTGTCCGTGTGTGTGTGTGTGTGTGTGTGTACATGTGTGTGTGTAGAGAGAGGGGGGGATGAGAGGGAGAGAGACAGAGAGAGCAAGAGAGAGGGGGTTGTTAGGGAACACAGGCGCCTAAGCCAGTGTTTAATATCAAGTGCGAGCGTTGGAGTTTAATCAATACCAGGCCTCTTTTGTTCCCGGCCGCAGAGAGAAGAGCGGCCATTCACTCCAGAAAGGTTAATGCCGGGGGTCAAGTGATTTCACACCCACGCCGGGATCCTCTGCGTCGCCACGACTACCACGCCTCCAGCCGCTATGACACCAGTGGCCTGATTTATGGGCTGTGAGAGGTGATGGGATGGAGGTGGAGGTGGATAGGGACGGGGAGTACTGTTATCTTATGATAATGCTGTCCCTCCATACTTCAACAAATGAAGGAAGAGAGTAAGGGGGAACTGGACTGTGCAGACTGGATAATATCCCCCACCGTTGATCATTATGGGCTCTTGGGTTGGTCCCGTGTTGATCAGTTGGTAGAGCATGGCAATTGCAACGTCAGGATTGTGGGTTCAATTCCCACGGGGGACCAGCACGAGCAAATAGGATAATGTATGCACTCTGGATAAGAGTGTCTGCTAAATACCTAGAATGTAGAATCAACTAATGTCTTTCTATTGTGCTCGTATTGTTTCAGACAATTGCCTTTACATTCAGAGAAAATGCTTATTCTTACTTTTACTGTCAGAATTCTGTTCAATTTGACGCGTTGCTGAAAGGCAGTTGACACTCTGTGTAATAGCAGATCATACACTGGTACCTGCATCGTGATGGATAGTATAGCAATAACTGCCTTGACGGATTCCTTGTAGAACACTCAACTACGGATCCGTGGGCGTTGTTTGTCACACCATATGTAGCTGCGGTCAGAAAAGTACTACAACTACAACTACTACAAACTACAACTAAAGTTTTTTTTTTTATCCATGTTTCTATGTTGTTTGTATCCTCACTGTTAAACTGAAGACGGGAGATTACAATGTCCCACTTGAGAGCTATTTACCGTGGCCCCCCTCCCCCCAACCAGTGTTGAAATGTCATAGAATACAATTGCAAGAACATATCGTTCTTGAGTCATATGTTAACAGAATGTGTAATTATGCCTATTAAACACAAAAACTATGTTTCAAGTGAGAATTAGACCGGTCTGATGCCAAAACAGAAAGGATGGGGCCACAGTGTCTCCTGACCCCTCCTGTCTCAGCCTCCAGTATTTATGCTGCAGTAGTTTATGTGTCGGGGGGCTGGGGTCAGTTTGTTATATCTGGAGTACTTCTCCTGTCCTATTCGGTGTCCTGTGTGAATCTAAGTGTGCGTTCTCTAATTCTCTCCTTCTCTCTTTCTTTCTCTCTCTCGGAGGACCTGAGCCCTAGGACCATGCCCCAGGACTACCTGACATGATGACTCCTTGCTGTCCCCAGTCCACCTGGCCATGCTGCTGTTCCAGTTTCAACTGACCTGAGCCCTAGGACCATGCCCCAGGACTACCTGACATGATGACTCCTTGCTGTCCCCAGTCTACCTGGCCATGCTGCTGCTCCAGTTTCAACTTCCACCTGACTGTGCTGCTGCTCTAGTTTCAACTGTTCTGCCTTATTATTATTCGACCATGCTGGTCATTTATGAACATTGAACATCTTGACCATGTTCTGTTATAATCTCCACCCGGCACAGCCAGAAGAGGACTGGCCACCCCACATAGCCTGGTTCCTCTCTAGGTTTCTTCCTAGGTATTGGCCTTTCTAGGGAGTTTTTCCTAGCCACTGTGCTTCTCCACCTGCATTGCTTGCTGTTTGGGGTTTTAGGCTGGGTTTCTGTACAGCACTTTGAGATATCAGCTGATGTACGAAGGGCTATATAAATAAATTTGATTTGATTTGATTTGAAAGTCTTGCCTACTTCAACCATATTTGAGCGAAAAGAAGTAGTGTGTTGTTCCAGTAGTTACCTACAATACTACAATGCAAAAAAGTAATTAACTACTGAAAACATTAACAAGATTTTAATTTAGGTCAACTTCCACCAAGCTACTGCAAATGGCGTTAAATTACTAGTTGAACAACATGTACCGAACTCCAGTATCCTGCCCTCTGCCCAGTTCCCTACTCTGCCCCTTAGTCACACGCCGGCTACCACAGGGTACTCTACCCTGCACCCTGGGGACTGCTGCCCTATGTACACAGTCATTCAATACTGGTCACTTTAGTAATGTTTACATACTATTTATATATCTACTGCTGTACATTGTTTTTAATAATTGTTTTCATTTGAATTATTGTGTGCTTGTTGACCTTTCCTGCATTGATTGATAGGAAGTAGTTGCATAAGCATTTCGCTGCACCTTCCATAACACTTACTAAACTGGGTACACAACCAATACTGCTCCCTAACACTGCCCCAAACACACACAACCCCCTCCCTCTCTCTGTGGTAATGGAGGGGGACAGTGGGTTGAGAGGGAAGGTCTCAGAGAGGGACTTACTTAAAGCCTCACTATTCCAAACACACCACCTCACTGACAGAAGCACAATAAATAATCCATTCAAACTAAATATATTCTGCCCAAATTCACTGGAATACATTTCATCGTTATCTTTGGGAGTGGATGGCTGGCAATTAATAATCCAGCCATCCGTCTTATGGAGGGCATCCATCTTGTTTTTCATTAGGTCTATTGCTCTGCATGTAATTCCACTCTTCCCCTCTGTACATATGAGCTCCCTTCTTCTTGGTGACTTTGCTCGGAGGGCATGAACATGGCCATTTGGGTACTTTTGTGATCATGCCTTTCATATCAGTAATTCCTCATTAATGCACTACCATAATAACCTTTGATTCCATCCTCGGGATTTCAGTTTTTCATCTCATGTTTGGAGGCAAAAAATTATCCCTACAAAAAGGGCACTGGAGCTAGCGTTAGCATCCTCTGGGTCTCTGTGGTTGACAATAGTAATTAGCATCAACGAGTGAGCAATATAAGGAGCTTATGATTGACAGTTGCCCCCAGAGAAGGGGAACGAGTGAGGTGACAGCTGGGCTCTCCAGTCTCTCTGGCCGCCTCAGGCTCTGGACCCGTGTCATCCTGCCTGCCTGCCTGCGCCGCAGCCAAACCCTTCCCCATCAATGCTCAAACTCATGCCTTATTATAACCGGTGTTTCAGCCAAACTCTTCCCCCTTCAGTCTTCACACATTACACGTAATATCACAGGTTTACATGTTACGCATAGTATTACCTCTTGTGGAGTTTCTCATGTCTCTATGAGTCTATAAGGCATTCATCAATGACACTGGTTCTCCAACAGCCAAAAGGAAAGAGCCGCTCTCCTAATTGATCCCCACACTGTACATCAGGGAGACTCTATCCTTATACAGCCTAACAGACACACAGCTCCACCATGGTGTCGCCGATAGTGATGGCAGCTTCGCTTCTAGTCCTTAGGAAACTGTGCAGTATTTAGTTTTTTTTATGTATTATTTCTTACATTGTTAGCCCAGAAAACCTTAAGTGTTATTACATACAGCCAGAAAGAACTATTGGATATCAGAGAGACATCAACTTACCAGCACAACCAGCACTACAACCAGGAATACGACTTTCCCAAAGCAGATCCTTTGTCTCCAGGGCTTTTGAACTGATTCCAGAGGCCGACCCAAAACACTGCCGGAGGAGGAGAGGGTGCCAGAGCGTTCTTCTAGTGAGGCTTCAGATGGGCGCACACTACCCACCACTTCCGAGTATATTACTCGCTAATGTCCCAAGTTAACAAAGTCGACAAAATTAGGGCAAGAGTTGCTTTCCAAAGAGATACCCGGGATTGTAACATTCTCTCTTTCACGGAAACATGGCTAGCTTGGGACATGCTGCTGGAGTCAGTACAGCCAACTGGATTTTCAGTGCATCGCACTAACAGGAATAAACATCTCTCTGGTAAGAAGAAGGGCGTAGGTGTATGTTTCATGATTAATGACTCATGGTTTAATTGTAACAACATACAGGAACTTAAGTCATTTTGTTCACCTGACACCTCACAACATTCCTCACAATCAAATGCAGACCGTATTAACTCCCAAGAGAACTCTCCTCCGTTATTGTCACAGCCATGTATATCCCCCTGCAAGCGGATACCAAGATGGTCATTTAGGAACTTCACTGGAATTGATGCAAACTGGAAACCATATATTCTGAGGCTGCATTTATTGTAGCTGGGGATTTTACAAAGCTAATTTGAGAACAAGGACACCTAAATTCTATCAGCATGAGTGAGTGACACGCTCGACCACTGCTACGCTAACTTCCGCGACGCATACAAGGCCCTCACCCGCCCTCCTTTTGGCAAATCTGATCATGACTCCATCTTGTTGCTCCCCTCCTATAGGCAGAAAATAAAACAGGAAGCGCCTGTGCTAAGGTCTATCCAACACTGGTCTGACAAATTGGATTCCACGCTTCAGGATTGCTTCAATCATGTGGACTGGGATATGCTCCGGGTAGCCTCAGATAACAACATTGACGTATACGCTGACTCAGTGAGTGAGTTTATAAGGAAGTGTATAGGAGATGTTGTACCCACTGTGACCATTAAAACCTTCCCTAACCAGAAACCGTGGGTTGATGGTAGCATCCGCACAAAACTGAAAGCACGAACCACCGCTTTTAATCATGGCAAGGCAACTGGGAATATGGCCGAATACAAACAGTGTAGTTATTCCCTCCGTAAGGCAATCAAACAAACAAAGCGCCAGTATAGAGACAAAATAGAGTTGCAATTCAACGGCTCAAACACGAGATGTACTGTATGTGGCAGGGTCTAGAGACAATCACGGATTACAAAAAGAACACCAGCCCCGTCGCGGACATAGACGTCTTACTTCCAGACAAATTAAACAACAACTTTGCGCGCTTCGAGGACAATACAGTGCTACCGACGCAAACCGTTACCAAAGACTGTGGGCTCTCCTTCTCCGCAGCCGACAGACTGTGGGCTCTCCTTCTCCGCAGCCGACAGACTGTGGGCTCTCCTTCTCCGCAGCCGACAGACTGTGGGCGCTCCTTCTCCGCAGCCGACATGAGTAAAAAAGTTTTAAGTTCCTCGGTGTACATATCACCGACAAACTGAAATGGTCCACGCACACAGACAGTGTTCTGAAGAAGGCACAACAACGCCTCTTCAACCTCAGGAGGCTGAACAAAAATGTGGCTTGCCCTCATTAACCTTTACAGGTGCACAATCGAGAGCATCCTGTCGGGCTGTATCACCGCCTGGTACGGCACCTGCACCGCCCACAACCATAGGGCTCTCCAGGGGTGGTGCTGTCCGCACAACGCATAACAGGGGAAAACTACCTGCTCTCCAGGACACCTACAACACCCAATGTCACAGGAAGGCAAAAACATCATCAAAGACTATAACCACCCAAGCCACTGCCTGTTCACCCCGCTTCCATCCAGAAGGTGAGGTCAGTAAAGGTGCATCAAAACTGGGACAGAGAGAATGAAAAACAATCTTCTATCTCGAGGCCGTCAGATTGCTAAGCAGCCATCACTAGCACAGAGAGGCGGCTGCCTACCTACAGATTCGATATTATTGACCACTTGGAACCACAATGGAACACTAGTCACTTTAATAATGCCACTTTAAGAATATTTACATATCTCACATTACATATCTCATATGTACTGTATATACTGTGTACTGTATACTACACTATCTATTCTATACTATCTATTGCATCTTAGCCGCTTTGTCACTGCTCATACATATATTTCATATTTATATATACTTATCCTATTCCTTTACTAGATTGTGTGTATTAGGTTTTTGTTGTGGAATTTGTTAGATATCAGGTTTTGTTATGTAATCAATATTCAATATTTGATATTACCTGTTAGATACTGCTGCATTGTTGGATCTAGAAGCATAAGCATTTCGCTGCACTCGCAATAACATCTGCTTACCATGTGTATGTGACAAATACATGTTGATTTGATTTGATTTGATTTGATTTGATACACCACCACTGCTTCTTATATAGCCTAACGGACACACAGTGCCCCCTGTCAGTCATCGAGGGTTTATACACATCATTGGCTATAACCCCACAAACATTGACAGGTTCCACACTGAAAATATGCAAAATCATTAGTTTGATAAAGACAAAGAGCGTAATTTCATCAGAATCATTAAGCATATGCCTACTCACCAAACAGATGTTGTGGCCTTATGCCTACTCACCAAACAGATGTTGTGGCCTTATGCCTACTCACCAAACAGATGTTGTGGCCTTATGCCTACTCACCAAACAGATGTTGTGGCCATATGCCTACTCACCAAACAGATGTTGTGGCCTTATGCCTACTCACCAAACAGATGTTGTGGCCATATGCCTACTCACCAAACAGATGTTGTGGCCATATGCCTACTCACCAAACAGATGTTGTGGCCATATGCCTACTCACCAAACAGATGTTGTGGCATTATGCCTACTCACCAAACAGATGTTGTGGCCATATGCCTACTCACCAAACAGATGTTGTGGCCATATGCCTACTCACCAAACAGATGTTGTGGCATTATGCCTACTCACCAAACAGATGTTGTGGCATTATGCCTACTCACCAAACAGATGTTGTGGCATTATGCCTACTCACCAAACAGATGTTGTGGCATTATGCCTACTCACCAAACAGATGTTGTGGCCGTAATTCATCACTATGCAGTGTTCAATGTGGAATTGATCATCCATTTAGAAAATTCCAAAGAACAGGCAGAATATAGTAAATAGAAAGTCTGTATATCAAAAAGATGACAGATTTAGTTTGTAACCCTGAAATAATTGTCGTTCAACTCACCAAATTGCACCCCGTTTCAAATGATTCGTCTTTGAGAATAGCTGTACCAGACAGGAGATTTGCATCACTTCACACTGGCAAGTCTTTTAATTTGGAAAAAGATTCTGTTATATTTCCTTCTGTTATATTACATCATGTATTTTTACTATAAAAATAGGTGTGTTTTGACCGTGATAAGGGCTCGGAAAATAAGCATCTTGTCTGCTAAATGAACAAAACAAGGCTATGCCATTGCACGGCCATAGGCTTCTACAAGCAAGCGCCACTGCTAAGGTTACTGCCTTTTTGAAGATCGTGTTTCACGATATAATATAATAACCAGTTGGTATTACGGTTTCAATAAATGTATCATAATTGGCAGTTGCTTTTTTATTGACTGAATATATATGGGGCAATTTAGCAATTAGGATGTGTTATTTGTAATGGTTATGATAAATTATTGTTGCAATCTGTTGGCATATAGTTAAATGTGCGCATATATTTTTCAGTGTGGGCCATTTTTTTTCCCCATTTGAGTACCTGAGTACTCGAAAAATATTGTGCGGGTACTCGAACAGTCAAAAAATGTAGAATGGCCATCCCTATACACAATACAATATATTGTTTACGTGTACTTGCGATGCGTTTGTCGAGGCAAGCCAATTTAAAGCAGAAAAAGACATCAGCTTTGTGAATGATTTAGTATGTCATCTGTCCCCAGAGGGAGGGATCTCTCCCCTCCTCCATCCCTCCCTCCCTCCCTCCCTCACTGTCTGTCTGTCTGTCTGTCTGTCTGTCTGTCTGTCTGTCTGTCTGTCTGTCTGTCTGTCTGTCTGTCTGTCTGTCTGTCTGTCTGTCTGTCGCATGGTTAACACTCACTTCCACATGCATCAAAATAAGTGCCAGTAAACAAATCACAGCGCTAAACTGAATCAAGGTCACATAAATCTGATAACAACAATGCTGACTGGTGTCAGTGCAGTCTATTATGATGGGGAGAGGGGTTTAGCGGGCACAGTGCCAGGCATAAGGGCCACTGTGCTCTGTCAGCACTGATAGAGAGCCCCCACTCTTATTTATGGCCCAGTAGACCACATGACCAGGCACCATTACCTGTCAATAGGCTCTGGAAACAGGGAGGGAAGGGGAAGGTGACTAGACAAGACTAGAGGGGGCTCCAGTACTGATCTGAGATCAGCTTACCCTGCCCAATACCTACCTGTCACTATTAGGAGGGTGGGTGAACCTGACCTTAGATCAATGGTAGGGATTTATATTTACAGCAGAGAGAGGTGGAGGACAGGTTATGTGCAGGTGAGCAGAGAGCAGCCAATCAGAACCCTGTACGGGATTCAAAGGTTTTCAAACCACCAACAGCAACGTTTCTTAAAGTATGGGGTCGCGGACCTGTTAATTGTGGGTCATGACGTAAATGTATAATTATTTTATGTATTATTTATTATTTTATTAATTTATTTTTTATTTTTTATTAATTACTGAAATTGATTCCTGGAATTGATAAGGGAGTACTATCTCTCATAGTAGTAGATGTGAGTTTCTCTTTCAAACAACCCCCTGGCCTTGTAACATTACACAGCTAATAGCTAACTTTAGCCAAAGCAATCCAACTAATTACTGACAGTGCAACCTTAAGAAACAGTATATATTACTGTAGAAATTCTAGGTTGGAACTGTTGCTGTTAGAAGTCATATTTTTTATTCTGAACTGGAATAAACTGATTGAAGCCAGATGCTTTTTGAGACAAACACTGCAGCAGGAAGCGGTCTCCTCCCTGACTGAGAAAGCAGTAGATGTTCTGGTCCAGATTGGCACCATAAACTATGCAAGTCAGGGTTCTCCAGTACAGAAACAGTGTCAATGCTGAGCATGACCTCAGTGTCGGACTGTCAAAAACTGAGCCCAGAATAGACATGCTTGTTGAAAACTTCAACCAGCCACACACCTCATTAGGACTGTGTGTGTGTTCTGGTCTACATCTGTATGATGTGATCAATCAGTTTATTCCAGTTCAGAAAAAAAATGTATTTTAAGAGCAGCAGTTCTAACCTAGACTTTCTATCAACAATAGTTCATACACTAAGATGTACAGCAGGCCAGATAATTTGTTATTACTCATGGTTGCATGATCAAAAAGCCTATTACTCAGGAGGCTTTGTGTGTGTGTGTGTGTGTGTGTGTGTGTGTGTGTGTGTGTGTGTGTGTGTGTGTGTGTGTGTGTGTGTGTGTGTGTGTGTGTGTGTGTGTGTGTGTGTGTGTGTGTGTGTGTGTTCTGTTGTATATTTGTGTGATGTGATTAGTCCGTTTATACCAGTTCAGAATGAAATGATTTATTGTATTTTAACAGCAACAGTTCCAACCTAGACAGGTATGTAAGAGCGTTTTTAATGGGGGAAAATAAACATGAAAATATATTTATGGGTATTTCATTGTTATTTGTTTATGTCTATATTGCATTTTTTTAGGCATAAGGGGTGGAGGGGAGGGGGGGTGGAAGCCCAACGAGCCAGCTAAGGGGTGGAAGCCCAACGAGCCAGCGGAGGGGTGGAAGCCCAACGAGCCAGCTAAGGGGTGGAAGCCCAACGTGCCAGCGGAGGGGTGGAATCCCAACGAGCCAGCTGAGGGGTGGAAGCCCAACGAGCCAGCTAAGGGGTGGAAGCCCAATGAGCCAGCTAAGGGGTGGAAGCCCAATGAGCCAGTGGAGGGGTGGAAGCCCAACGAGCCAGCTGAGGGGTGGAAGCCCAATGAGCCAGCTAAGGGGTGGAAGCCCAACGAGCCAGCTGAGGGGTGGAAGCCCAATGAGCCAGCTGAGGGGTGGAAGCCCAACGAGCCAGCTGAGGGGTGGAAGCCCAACGAGCCAGCTAAGGGGTGGAAGCCCAACGAGCCAGCTAAGGGGTGGAAGCCCAACGAGCCAGCTGAGGGGTGGAAGCCCAACGAGCCAGCTGAGGGGTGGAAGCCCAACGAGCCAGCTAAGGGGTGGAAGCCCAACGAGCCAGCTAAGGGGTGGAAGCCAAACGAGCCAGCTGAGGGGTGGAAGCCCAACGAGCCAGCTGAGGGGTGGAAGCCCAACGAGCCAGCTAAGGGGTGGAAGCCCAACGAGCCAGCTGAGGCACCCCCGTTTCCATTGGCAGCGGCACCCGGACCAGACGTCACCAACAAAAACAAAAACTCCCTTCAAATTGGGGTGTCAACATTCTGTGAGGACAGACGCTGGGAGACGAGAAGCAAGTACAGGGAGTGAACATTTAATAAACAACGGACATGAAACAGAACACGAACAGAGTCTGGACGGGGGAAACAAAACAACATTAATGCTGACACAGGGAAGAAACTGAGGACGTGACAGATAGGGGAAGAAATCAATAAGGTAATAGAGTCCAGGTGAGTCCCATGAAGCACTGATGCATGTAACGATGGTGACAGGTGGCCCTCGAGCGCCAGACATGGGGAGTGGGAGAAGGCGTGACAGAGAGTCTACACATTCTAGGTGATGCGAAACAACGTCATCATCTCACTGGCTTGTTCTCTGGCAAGCTCTCATTGGCTTTTGCTGATCACTGTTCTCAACACTTGTCGTTGCACATCAAACACTACAAGTGATTGCGGAAAGAAATCGCTAGTTATATATTAAAATATTATTAATATTAAATCGATACTGACTCCAACTATCGATTTGTAAAAATAAAATAAAAATGAATTCTGTGTAACATTAGCTATCACTAGTCTGCTGTACCTGTATTCTTCATCCTATAGCTTGTTCTACATCTTCTTTTTATGTCTTCAGTACGTTTATTTCCATAACCGATCAAACCAATTTTCTCATACTCTTTCGTGTCTCTCTGCAGCAGACATACAGTGTCTTCAGAAAGTATTCAGACCCTCTTGACTTTTTACACATTTTGTGAAGTTACAGACTTATTCTAAAATTGATTGATAAAAAAAAATCCTCAGCAATCTACACACAATACCTCATTATGAAGAAGTGAAAACAGGTTTTCTGAAATGTATACAAAAATAAAAAACAGAAATGCCTTATTTACATAAGTATTCAGACCCTTTGCTATGAGGCTCGATATCGAGCTTCAGCGCATCCTGTTTCCATTGATCATCCTTGAGATGTTTCTACAACTTGATTGGTAAATTCAATTGATTGGACATGAATTGGAAAGGCACACAACTGTATATATAATGTCTCACTGTTGACAGTGTATTTCAGAGCAAAACCCAAGCCTTGAGTTCGAAGGAATAGTCCGTAGAGCTCTGAGACAGGATTGAGTTGAGAAACAGATCTGGGGAAGGGTACCAAAACATATCTGCAGCCTTGAAGGTCCCCAAGAACACAGTGGCCTCCATCATTCTTAAATGGAAGAAGTTTGGAACCACCAAGACTCTTCCTAGAGCTGGCCGCCCGGAAAAATTAGCAATAGGGGAAGAAGGGCCTTGGTCAGGGAGGTGACCAAGAAACTGATTGTCACTTTGACAGAGCTCTAGCGTTCCTCTTTGGAGATGAGAGAACCTTCCAGAAGGACAACCATCTCTGCAGCACTCTACCAATCAGGACTTTATGGTAGAGTGGCCAGACAGAAGCTACTCTTCAGTAAAAGGCACATGACAGCCCGCTTGGAGTTTACCAAAAGGCACCTAAAGACTCTCATACCATGAGAAACACGATTCTCTGGTCTGGTGAAACCAAGATTGAAATGTGTGTCACGTCTGGAGGAAACCTGGCACCATCCCTACAGTGAAGATTGGTGATGGTAGAATCATGCAGTAGGGAGGATTTTCAGCTGCAGGGATTGAGGGAGTAGTGAGGATGGAGGCAAATATGAACGGAGCAAAGTACAAAGAGACTCTTGATGAAAACCTGCTCCAGACAGATGTGCAGCAACGCTCCCCATCCAACCTGATAGAGCTTGAGAGGATCTACAGAGAAGAATGGGAGAAACTCCCCAAATACAGGTGTGCAAAGCTTGTAACATCATACCCAAGAAGACTCGATGCTGTAATCGCTGCCAAACAGGTGCTTCAACAACGTACTGAGTAATGGGTCTAAATACTTATGTCCAGTAAATGTGATATTTCAGTTTTTTATTTTAAATAAATTTGCACAAATTTCTAAAAAACGTTTTTTGCTTTATCATTACGTGGTAATGTTGTGTTGATTGATGAGGGAATAAAATAATTTTAGAATAAGGCTGTAACGTAACAAAATGTGGAAAAAGTCAAGGGGTCTGAATAACTTCGGAAGGCACAGTATAGTGAGCAACATGTTAAGAAGATCAGTATCGAATCGCAATACATATAGAATTGTGAGAATCGCAAATCATATCATATCGGCACCTAAGTATAGTGATAATATTGTATCATAAGGTCCCTGGTAATTCCTAGCTCTATAACACAGTTTATACAAGGCTATATGTTTTCTCAGAGACCTACAGTGTAAAAACAGTTTTACTAAGTAATATACTACAGTCCAGTTACAGCTTCTTCTGACGAAGTAGAAATAAAAAAAGTATTGTATTTTTTCAGGTGTGCATGTGGGACAGAGGAATAGCAAATCTTACACTATGGTTCTAAATTCAAACACCCTCTTCTTCTTCATCCTTATCATTCAGTTAATTCAAATTCAATTTTGAAGTTGTGCACAATTAACAGTATCTATTTGGTTGATATCGCCCATTCATTGACAGCAATCATTCAGGTAAAGACACATTGCGCCTTGGGACCCAAAAGCATAATCAGCACTCCGCCTTGTGGTGGTCTGGAGCACTGAAACAGTGAAGCAGGGTAACGTACTAAACCAGAAAAATGACCTCTGTCCCACAGCATAATCTCAAAACATTTCATTGAGGAACCATTGTACACAATGTATTTCCACAATCCCTCATTTACCAGTTCACTTTTAACATTTAACGTACACGTCTCTACTCACGCTGGACAACCCACAGCAGGCTCAGAATCACAGGAGCTCGAAACACACACAACCCAGCAGAGCCTCCATTTAACCAGCAGTACATTAAATAACAGTATAGCCCTGCACTAAATGGATCAGTTCCCCATGTTTTTGTAAAGTGGAGTGGAAGAAACGGGAAAAAGAAAGACTGGCAGGAAGAGAGGGAGTCAGAAAGTAAAGGAGGGAGGGAATAAGGGAGGACGGAGAGAGAGAGAGAGAGAGAGAGAGGGGGGGGGGGGGAGAGAGAGAGAGAGAGGGGGAATCGGAAAGTAAAGGAGGGAGGGAATAAGGGAGGCAAGGAGAGAGAGAGAGGGAGAGAGAGAGAGAGAGAGAGAGAGAGAGAGAGAGAGAGGGAATCGGAAAGTAAAGGAGGGAGGGAATAAGGGAGGCAAGGAGAGAGAGAGAGAGAGAGAGAGAGGGAATCGGAAAGTAAAGGAGGGAGGGAATAAGGGAGGCAAGGAGAGAGAGAGAGAGAGGGTGATAGAGAGAGAGAGAGGGAATCGGAAAGTAAAGGAGGGAGGGAATAAGGGAGGCAAGGAGAGCAAGAGAGAGAGAGAGGGAATCGGAAAGTAAAGGAGGGAGGGAATAAGGGAGGCAAGGAGAGAGAGAGAGAGAGAGGGTGATAGAGAGAGAGAGAGGGAATCGAAAAGTAAAGGAGGGAGGGAATAAGGGAGGCAAGGAGAGAGAGAGAGAGAGAGAGAGAGAGAGAGAGAGAGAGAGAGAGAGAGAGAGGGAATCGGAAAGTAAAGGAGGGAGGGAATAAGGGAGGCAAGGAGAGAGAGAGAGAGAGAGAGAGAGAGGGAATCGGAAAGTAAAGGAGGGAGGGAATAAGGGAGGCAATGAGAGAGAGAGAGAGAGAGAGAGAGAGAGAGAGAGAGAGAGAGAGAGAGAGAGAGAGAGAGAGAGAGAGAGAGAGAGAGAGAGAGGGGATCGGAAAGTAAAGGAGGGAGGGAATAAGGGAGGCAAGGAGAGAGAGAGAGAGAGAGAGAGAGAGAGAGAGAGAGAGAGAGAGAGAGAGAGAGAGAGAGAGAGAGAGAGAGAGAGAGAGAGAGAGAGAGGGGGATCGGAAAGTAAAGGAGGGAGGGAATAAGGGAGGCAATGAGAGAGAGAGAGAGAGAGAGAGAGAGAGAGAGAGAGAGAGAGAGAGAGAAGAGAGAGAGAGAGAGAGAGAGAGAGAGAGGATCGGAAAGTAAAGGAGGGAGGGAATAAGGGAGGCAAGGAGAGAGAGAGAGAGAGAGAGAGAGAGAGAGAGGAGAGAGAGAGAGAGAGAGAGAATCGGAAAGTAAAGGAGGGAGGGAATAAGGGAGGCAAGGAGAGAGAGAGAGAGAGAGAGAGAGAGAGAGAGGGGGAATCGGAAAGTAAAGGAGGGAGGGAATAAGGGAGGCAAGGAGAGAGAGAGAGAGAGAGAGAGAGAGAGAGGGGAATCGGAAAGTAAAGGAGGGAGGGAATAAGGGAGGCAAGGAGAGAGAGAGAGAGAGAGAGAGGGAATCGGAAAGTAAAGGAGGGAGGGAATAAGGGAGGCAAGGAGGAGAAGGAGAGAGAGGGGTGATAGAGAGAGAGAGAAGAGAGGGAAATCGGTAAAGTAAAGGAGGGAAGGGGAATAAGGGGGCAGGCAAGGAGAGCACGCAGAGGTAGCAGGGTGATCAGAGAGAGAGAGAGGGGAATCGGAAAGTAAAGGAGGGAGGGAATAAGGAGAGCAAGGAGAGAAGAGAGAGAGAGAGAGCGAGAGGTAGACGGGAAAGTAAAGGGAGGGAGGGGAATAAGGGAGGCAAGGAGAGAGAAGAGAGGAGGGTGATAGAGAGAGAGAGAGAGAGAGAGAGAGGGGTGATAGAAGAGAGAGAGAGAGAGAGAGAGAAGGGTGATAGAGATGAGGAGAGGAGAGAGAGAGAGAGAGAGAGAGAGAGGCAGAGAGGAGAGAGAGAGAGAGAGGGCAAGAGAGGGTGATAGAGAGAGAGTGGGGGGGTATTGGTGGGGGCTAAGCGCCTTATTAAATGACAAGATTTTCCTGGTTGCGGCAATTAATTGTGCACTGCCACTGACTGCTAATTTGGTGGGAAAAATGCATCCCCAAATGCAGGGGCTCCTGCTTGAACTTTGCCTCAGAAGCATCTAATTCCCTGCTGACTGCAGCTGTGGCCCTCGCCTGGGCTGCAACACTATTAAATTAGAGCGCCGGGCCATCAATTTAATAAGTGCTGGAGCAGATCATTTGAATAAGGACAGTATTAGTATTCTAGCAGAGCACAACTAAAAGCAAATGACCTTTTCCACCGCCCAGAAGATCCTCTAACACATCCAGCTGAATCAGAGAGCATGGCAATAAGCCATCAACATTAAGAGTGTCAAATGGGACCCCCCCTTTCCTTTTTCAACCTCAAACAGCTTTGCCAGCCATTGTGATCCATCAGCTGGCTAGAATCTCAACAGTTGAGGAGGAGGAGGGGTGGAAGAGGGGGTAAAAATAGAGTAGAGACAAAGTGATGTGTTGGAGGAAGGGGCATTTATTATGTGGTAAACAGTAGGAGGAGACTCTCCTAATACACACCATTGATTTGTGTGCTTGTTGGGGAGCCGAATTGAACAATGCACATCAAGATTTCCTGTGAACGCTAACATGAGAAATCAGTAGCTGACGTTCGCTGAGACATCTTGCACTCCCGGTGCACACCTGAGGGAAACTCTACTAACCGCTGTTTCAACACATATAGTACCAGTCAAAAGTTTGGACACACCGACTCATTCAAGGGCTTTTCCGTATTTTTACTAATTTCTACATTGTAGAATAATAGTGAAGACATCACAAATATAAAATTACACATATGGAATCATGTAGTAACCCAAGTGTTAAACAAATTAAAATGTTATTTTAAGTAGCCACCCTTTGCCTTGATGAGAGCTTTGCACACGCTTAGCATTCTTTCAACCAGCTTCACCTGGAATGCTTTTCCAAAAGTCTTGAAGGAGTTCCCACATATGCTGAGCACGTGTTGGCTGCTTTTCCTTAACTCTGTGGTCCAACTCATCCCAAACCATCTCAATTGGGTTGAGGTCGGATGATTGTGGAGGCCAGGTCATCTGATGCAGCACACCATCACTCTCCTTCTTGGTCAAATGGCCCTTACACAGCCTGGAGGTGTGTTGGGTCATTGTTCTGTTGAAAAACAAGTGATAGTCCCACTAAGATGGGATGGCCTATCGCTGCAGAATGCAGTGGTAGCCATTCTGGTTAAATGTGCCTTGAATTCTAAATAAATCACAGTGTCACCAGCAAAGCACCCCCCATACCGTCACACTTCCTCCTCCATGCTTCACGGTGGAAACTACACATGCGGAGATCATCCGTTCGCCTAGTCTGCGTCTCATAAAGACATGGTGTTTCTTGGCCCATCAAATCTCTTCTTCTTATTGGTGTCCTTTAGTAGTGGTTTCTTTGCAGCAATTCAACCATGAAGGCCTGATTCACGCAGTCTCCTCTGAACAGTTAATGTTGAGATGTGTCTGTTACATGAACTCTGTGAAGCATTTATTTGGACAGCAGAGATAACTCTGGGTCTTCCTTTCCTTTGGCGGTCCTCATGAGGACCAGTTACATCATAGCGCTTGATGGTTTTTGCGACTGTACTTGAAGAAACTTTCAAAGTTCTTGAAATTCTCCAAATTGACTGACCTTCGTGTCTTAAAGTAATTATGGACTGTCATTTATCTTTGCTTATTTGAGCTGTTCTTGCCATAATATGGACTTGGTCTTTTACCAAATATGACTATCTTCTGTATACCACTCCTACCTTGTCACAACACAACTGCTTGGCTCAAATTCATTAAGAAGGAAAGAAATTCCACAAATTAACTTTTAACAAGGCACACCTGTTAATTGAAATGCATTCCAGGTGACTACCTCATGAAGCTGGTTGAGAGAATGCCAACAGTGTGCAAAGCTGTCATCATTCTATAATGTAGAAAATAGTAAAAATAAAGAAAAACATTTGAATGAGTAGGTGTGTCCAAACTTTTGTTTGTATGTGTTGTATGTGTTGTTCAAGCTGAATGGGCGGGACAATGAAAACATTAGCAGCTCGTAATGCATTGGGCTGAATTGATAATCTGCACTGACTGACAGTTATGGAGGTCTAACTAGTAGTTGCTGGTCTATATGAAATAAACATTTTGATCAAAGATGAAGTGATAAAAAATGTAACTGTTTGACAACTCAGCTGCAGTAACTGTACTGCCTGTAGGTTAACGGCCATTCGAAACTAAATCCCAACTTTAATCATTTATTTATAAATTCCATATTAATTTCCATTGAATCCTTTGCCAGCAGTAGTGATGTAAAGCAATGTTCAACCTGTCATTGTAGAAGTGTACGTGGTGGAGCTAGTGTTTCCTGTGTGCTTGCATAGCAACAATGCCTGAGGGTAAGTCAGTTATGACAGCGAACAGGCAAATCGATATGTCCAACGACTGCAGCACACTGCCCTCGCAGGGTAACAAGGATGACAAGACTTGTGACTGGTAACATTGCCACCGCCAGGGCTAAAGTCAAGAAAATAATGAAACACCTTGGCATCTCATACACTCACTTTGAGCACTTATAATGCTGAGGACAAGCAAGATCTATAAATAATGTGGCGTAAGACGGGAGATATATATGATCCTCTGAAATTGCCAGCTCAGTCTTTTATGGGCTACTTGTAATGTTGATGAATATTTGCCTGTTTGGAATCATAGCTTAATGTCAGATTGCAATTTGTTGCAATTAGCTAGTTGATTTATAGGATTGCCAGAGCCCATGTGCATGATAACAATTAACACTACCTTCTCTGGGTGTTTATTAATGGGGTGCCGCGAGAGGGAGTCTTCAACAAAAGGGCCAGTCTGTCCACAGGCCTGGTACAGTTATTGTGGAATTGGCAGGGACCAAGACGGACGCCAGCTCTTAGCTCTGTCACCACTAACATGGCTCAGGTTTTTAATGTTTAATAAGTATGAAATGTGGCTTGGAAATCAATCTGTGGAAATATTTTATGTTGCATCTGTATAAGGAAATACCAATGCATTATTATTATTAGATATGTCATTTGTGGTGATCCAAACACATAAGCTCTAAAGAAATATAGAGATAATTAGCATTAAAGGACATACTATCTTTCGTGCAAACATGATTTTACTTAATGTCATGAAAAATGTCCATCCATGGCTGTTAGTAATCAGTGCCAAAGGACAAAGCAAGATCACACCATCATCTCTAGTGACAAATAGCTTATGGGCATGTTTTACATCTGTATTTGACAGATAGTATTGGGCATATTTTATGGGACTGTGTGTTTGTAGTAATGTATTGGTCCTGGTTGTGCACTACACACCTAATATAACACTGTAACATATGTATCATATATTACTGTAATCCTGTGAGTGTAGGTTTGGACTGTTTCATACTACATGCTCGGAGGACATTTGCCATAAGAGAAGTTACCTGAAAGAGCAATGTATGAACTACAGCCATTAAAATGTACTTTTGTAAATCTGTGCAATGAAACAAACATCTTTTCTCCCTGGCAATAACAGGGTTCAAGTCGAGCGTAGCACCCCTAAACGGCTAATAAACAGCACAAAATGAACCTGCAATTAAGTGTATACACTTGATTGCACTGCTGTCATGTCCACTATAGCCTTATCGAACACCTGGGATCCATTTCCTATTAGAACCACAAAAGCTATTTTTTTCTTCCAGTGTTTTGGCTTCATTCTAGGGATTTAGAAGAGCCACTTCACTGATGAAGAGATTTTGGTTGAAAAGAAAATGACTAAAGAGAGAGTGGGTTGCTGCGGACAACAAGCATTACTGTAACATTGAGTATTTATTTTTTCTTAATTACTTCTGACGAAGAGGAGTAGTAGGAAGGATCGGAGGACCAATGCGCAGCGTGGTAAGTGTTCATCTTGTTTATTTGCCTGAACACTAAAATACAAAATAACAACGTGAATAAACTAAACAAACGAAACAGTCCCATGTGGAAAAAACACTGACACGGAAAATATATCACCCACAACTCAAAAGTGAAACCAGGCTACCTAAGTATGGTTCTCAATCAGGGACAACGATTGACAGCTGCCTCTGATTGAGAACCATACCAGGCCAAACACAGAAATCCCAAATTATAGAAAAAGGAACATAGACTGCCCACCCCAACTCATGCCCTGACCATACTAAAACAAAGACAAAACAAAGGGACTAAGGTCAGAATGTGACAGCTAAATCACATTAGCTTAAAGGAATACTAAATGACTGTTGATCGTAGCTTACTGTATTTTGATGATGATCATGTTGTCCTTGAATCTAAAGCAGTGGGTAAAAGTAAAATCCCTGGTTGCTACCATCCAGAGCACCAGCCATGCTACCTACATCAATATATGATAATGAATAATGCTGTTAAAAATCGAATGAAATGACACATTCAACTGACTCCATAACCGCTGACACTGCGAGTCTCAGCACCACTTTCAACCCAGCCACCAGCCCCCCCCCCCCCCACACACACACACACATTTCCATTTCATCATGAAAAGGTGTTGGCATAGCACATTATAATTGTTAACACACCTTGTTAATAAAGTTGACATAATATGATGCTACTCTAAAAAGGATACCTCTTTCTCTCTCCTTATCGCTCTCTCTCTATCTCCCTCTCTCTCTATCCCCCCTCTCTCTTTCATCCTTTCTGCACACTGCTCTCACTCTTTCATGCACACTCCGGATGAGATTGAGGAGAGCAACTGTTTTGTTCTCTCTTCCATTAGAGCTACTTCTGAGTTGTGTTAGAGCGCCTCTAATTAAGCAGAGGTAAATATTCTGCCTTTTTATCTCACCACAAAATAGTGAAAACATACGGAACTTCCAAAAAGTTTCAAAGTCTAGCTTTAACTGGTTCAATTAAGAAAATCTGACCATGACAATGGACATGTGAAAGCCATTATAAGCCCAGTAAACCTATGGGATAGTGGACAAAAGCCTTGTGTGTTTCAGCCTGCCGACACCTGAAGCATCTTGTCATGATTGGGCCTCATCTGTTCAGAGGAAATAAATGACCAAAATAAAAATCTCCAACTGACATTGGGGGGCTAATTATTTTGGCTAGTTCAGAGAGCAGGTTTACCATAGGTGGAGTTTCAGAGACTGAGCTCGTAACCACAGAAGGTATGTGGCAGGAGACCAACAAGAATTGAGCTAACCCTTTTTTAATTGTCAGAGGGTCAATCCCAATGCCCAGCAGAAAGCATTAGCCACTGAACATGCAACTGACAGAGGCACGTTTCCCACCAGCAAGAGGCACATTGCAGGGAGGCTGAGAAAAAATTCTAGAGGAAGTAGTATGTCACATGGCAGGCAATCCCCATGTGCCCCAGGGTCTGGTTGTAAATACATATTTAAAAGATCAATTCTAAAAGATCAATGTGTTATCTGGTTGGGCTTGACAATGAGAGAAACAAATCAAGTAAAGAAAAGGATCTTCTTTTATAGCATTTCGTAGACTACTGTAAATCTGTTAACTATTTCCTAGTTTTACAATCTGGTGTTTTATTTGCCGTTTCAAAAACGACACTTTTTGTGCAGTGGGACAAAGCAAACATTACCTTGTCAGTAATAACTGAGTGGTGCCACACTAAACGATGTGGCACAGACGGGGGTCACACAAGCAAACATTACCTTGTCAGTAATAACTGAGTGGTGCCACACTAAACGATGTGGCACAGACGGGGGTCACACAAGCAAACATTACCTTGTCAGTAATAACTGAGTGGTGCCACACTAAACGATGTGGCACAGACGGGGGTCACACAAGCAAACATTACCTTGTCAGTAATAACTGAGTCTTTGATTACATTTTGTCTTTGATTATTATTTGCCAATCTTTCCCTTTTTTCTTCAGTTACGTGGTTCACTGAGTGGCTAATGGCATTTTAACCTGACCAAATGAAGAGAGGTTTTCTCAAGTA